>NC_052169.1:26472405-26484905 GCF_902713615.1 Scyliorhinus canicula
CAACATCGAGGGAAGCCCCCGCATTGGAAACGCTCCAATCGGTACCGAAAGGTAGAGCCCGCCTAGAAGGGGGCAAGGACATTAGAGAGGGGTATAAAGGCAAATTCCCCACAGAGCCCGGTCTGTTAAACCCGTGCTCCGGCCCTGATAGACATCTTGCATCCTGACTCCAGCCGTTGAGCACCAGCCGCCGAAACCGTAAGTTCAACGCTCGCTACGCGATCCAAGCCCACTAGACCCCCAGTACCAGAACGCTTGCTGAAGGCTGCAGTACAAGACCAGGACGAAGGCCTCGTTCTCTGACCTTGCCTGTTCCTGTTAGATAAGTATTCTGTTCACTTAAGTTTAGTTATAGCTTAGTCTCGTAGTGTGTGCATGAGTATTTATTATAACTGTATAATAAATATTGATCGTTTGAACCTTACTAATCGGTGTATAGCTTTTATTCGTTTGAACCCTTGAGGACCTGTGTTTCGTGCAACATTTAGTGGCGACTCCGCCGGGACACGGTTGTAAGTGGAAACCCCACACCGTCCAGGACCCTGAAATTTGAATTGGAACTCCAAATTGCAGAGAAAGAAAGAGATCACAAGTATTCAAGGTGTTCAAAATAATAAGCGTAATTCGGAAGTGTGTTTTGTGCATGCGTACTAACAGGGCTGTAAGGTAAAACTGAAAGCTTTTTGTTGCGACAAATTTTCGGTAGTTTTGTTAACGGAACATAGCGTAAGCCGTACCCGTTTCTTGAAACACAACCCCAACAACCCCCTGTTCCAAATTATAAAAAGAGAGTCAGAGGAAATGGCCATGCAGGCAATGGAACGTCTGATGGATCCAGAAAAGTTTGTGGTCGCAGCGACCAGCAACAGTAGCAGGGTAGGCCAGTGTCCCACGTGGGAGCTGGAACTCCGCAAATATTTACAAGGAAAGGGATGGCCCCTTTGGAAAGAGTTTTGTGCAAATGAGGAGACAGGTCCCGGGAGTATAGGTCATACTTGGTGGGAGAACCTCTCTCAAATACACAAAAAGAACCTAGGTAAAGCACGCAAGCCGATGGCGATTGTGTCCTGTTTGGCACAGTTGCGAGGCGCAGAGGAGGTCATCAGGACGCTCCGGACAGATTTAGAAGAGAGGAATAGGATGAGTAAGGTCGATGTCAGGGACATCGAGAAGGAGAATCTGGATCTCAAAGGGAAGTTGGCAGAAAAGGATAGAGAGGTGGATGATGCCAAAAGGGCTCATCAGTCTTGTCTAGCTCATCTGAGCAGTTCCCAGACCCAGTATGAGAAAGCCTATCAGGACGTGCAACGTGCCGTTCTGATAAGACAGGAATCGGAGAAGCAGGTGGAGGCATTGCAGAGGCAATGTTCTGATCTCAAAGCAGCTTTGAGAGCACTCCATGCTGCAACGACCGAACAAAGACAAAGCACAGTTGACCACGCGAAATGCAGGAAACAGATTGCGGAATTGCAATCTCTGCTTTCGGTGCAGAATGGCTTCCAAAGCACCTTTGGAGCACAGTTAGATGGGGAAAATGCCCCAGATTGGCAGGAATTTATTGAGACAGCGCAGCGTTATGTTCAGGGAGCATGTGCGCCAGCAGCTCAGCAGAAACGACAGGCACCCCAACCCCCCACAGCTCAGACCATAACTGCACCCATGAATCCCGTAACCACGCAGAGAAAAGCCGAATCAGAAGGCGCCCCAGACATAACCTACACCACCCCTTTAACAGTAACCCAGCTAAGGGACGCGTGTGAAAAGATCACTCCGTTCCTCCCCACCGCAGACCCCCACCAATTTTTCGCAAAAGTAAAACAGCAGGCTACCATGTACGGCCTGGATGAGAGAGAGCAGGTTAAGCTCACAGTGCTGAGTTTAGACCAAAGTGTAGTAGCAGCCCTCCCCGACCCACAGAACGTGGCAGGAGGCAGCCTAGAGGAGATGCACACCGCCATTTTAGATGCCATAGGGTACAATAGAGGTGACCCAGTAGAAGGATTAAACAAATGCAGACAGAAAAGATCCGAACACCCCACAGCATTCGCAGGGAGGCTGTGGATTCACTTCAATGCAGTTTTCGGTGACTTAAATAGGGCGCATTTGAACCAGGAAAATATGGTCAAATGGACGCGCACCATAATTTCCCATGCCACAGAAGCAGGACAGAATGTCTGCGGCAATTATGACCCCTCAGAGAAGGCCCATAATGAAAAATGGGTCTTGAAAAGATTGTCCCGCATTTGGCAGCAATCCGTCCACAATAAAACAGCATTTATAAATCCCGAAGAGCAGGCAGATGCAGACATGAATCCAGTTAAAACACATCAAAACCCCGCATGTGTAAATGAGGGAAGGAACAGCCCACAGCAGATCAAGTCAAAGGAATGTTTTAACTGTGGACAATTAGGACATTACGCTCGAGAATGTCAAGCCCCCCCGAAACAGCAACAGAATCAGCCCACCAATGCCCCCCGAAGCAGCAATGAAACCAACAGCCCAGACCCCCCACTCAGGGAACAGTACACAAGGGAACAATGCACCAGAGTGCCTGCTCCGCCTTATGTGCCTCAGGGGTCATGTTACAACTGTAGGCAGCCAGGACACTTCGCCCGAGATTGCAGGAGACTCCCAGCACCAGCTAGACCCGCCCCCAGATATGAAAGAGAACACCACCCACAGCAGCTACAAGGTCCCAGCTGCCCCATGCAAACTATGAGTGCTTACCCACCACTTCTCATGGCAGGGATACCTCAGCAATGCCAGTTCATTTTTGTTTCTCTCCTTCCCCTCTTCTTCGGTCACACTGCACTGGCTCCATATGCTAGTTACACCCCCAGCCAAATGTAATTTACAGTATCCTTTGTTCTGATGGAACCTGTACGATATTCGTTGCATGTTTGTTTGTATGTGTTTTTTTAAATGTTCAGTGTTTAAATTTAAACAGCTTTTCACAGCCCCACGCCACCACTGATGGAACCTGCACGTATGTTTGTCTTCGTTTTATGTTTGTTTGTTTTCAGGATTGTAAATTGTTCAGCTGGAGGATGGACATCTTCTTTTCAGCTGAAAAGATTGTGACCACCTCACATACACAATAAGTTTCTCTGCCGAAACCTTTGAGAACTTCGGTTCCAAAAACCCAGTTTGATTGGAGATCTTTTCCAAAGCTGTAAGGCTACACGCCAAATAGCTTGTCCGCAGATATCTCTGAGAACTTCAGTGATGTCCTCAGTTGGAGCATCTTGGCTCCCTTGGTTTTTTAGGTGCCCCTCTATTCGGCGAATAGAGGCTGCAAGTCATGATGAACACATTTGTACCCGTTTTTTTTTTCCAGGTTACTCAGGCAGTGGACAAACGGCACTGAGGACCCGCCCTGTCTGAGAACCAACCCTTGGTCAGCCAAGCTCGGGTATGGCACAGCACGCCCTACCCGGGGATTCCATCCAACTCGTACCCGTAGCGGCCCATACGCAACTCATTCGGATGTTTGTTTCAAAGTTTGTTTTCATTTTACGTTAGGTAGCCCTTCGGCCGCCATCCCACATGCTACTTACATCCGGGAACATTCGGATGGTAAATCAGCAAAGCCTGCGAGACGGCTCGCAGAAGGAAGGATTGTTAGGTGTATGCTGGTCTTTAAATTCGCTTTTTGAAAAAAAAAAATGAGGGGAGTCACAGGGTGTGACTTAGCCAGTCATTTTAAAGGGTCAATTGGGTTTTGAAAGACAGATGCACTAACAAGTAAAGGTCTTAAACTGTGTATTGACAGATACTGTGCTTGATCCCAAAGGTTTCAAAGGACGAGACAGAGGTCGAAGCCAGGATTGTCAATACCGGAGGAAGAAGGAAGAGAAAGAAGAACAGCAAAATGATGGAAACCCACCTATTGTTTCTAAATGTTATGTGTATATGTGTGGAAACAAGACACGTTTCCCCCACAACCCCCACCGTAAATGTTTCAATTACAGCAAACCCCCAGTGCTCAGCTCTGATCAGCGAGGTTCAGACCTGGTGCACTAAATTCATGACGTGGTACTCCATGTCCTATATAATCGAATCACTGTTGGTGATCGCGATCCTCATCATACTAGTACAGACCCTCAGGTTGAGGAAATGGAAGAGGAGAGCCTCTCGTTCCAGCACCTCACCCATCTATAGAGTTCAATCCCCCATCTTCGGATTCCACCAAACCCCTCAACCCCTCACTGATTACAACACTCTGTAAATAAAAAGTTCAGCCATGTATTATATTGTTCCATACTCGACTGCCGAGTTGGGAAGTGTGATGTTGTGGTGTGAATGGTTAAGGCTTTAGAGTGATGAAATGTTAAGTTAAGGTTAAGGTTAATAGTGATAGGTAGAGGTTCCCATTTGTAGTAATGCATGTCCCTTTGACATAGGGCCAAGTAGAGATGTTAGTTAAAAAATTTTCTTCTTCCCATAGTTTAAGATAGAGTAGAACAGGAACTGGCAAGAGGTCAGAACACAAGGAAGGCAACGTACATAGGTGATCCTTCACAATAGTATGATTGTGAGGATCACAAGGAGGGAATGTAGCCATGCTGGCCACGCAAAATGGACACTGAGCCAAACTAAAATGGAAGACAGAAGGAAAAGCCTGTTTAGTGAGAACAGACAGCCTGCTCTCAACTAATTAGCATTTTGCAAGCAGCAAAACAGTTTCTGGCCAGGTGCAAGATCTCCAAGCCAAAGGTGTTAATGGCAAAGCGCTTAGCATTCTGATGAGGCAGCCCAGATCCAGGCACAAACAATGGCAACATTTCCATCTCAATGTAGCACTTAATTGGTTGTGCAGACAGGATGGCACCAGAGTAACGAATATCGAAACCACCCCCCAACATCGAGGGAAGCCCCCGCATTGGAGGATTTCGAAGGTAACCGTTTGGAAACGCTCCAATCGGTACCGAAAGGTAGAGCCCGCCTAGAAGGGGGCAAGGACATTAGAGAGGGGTATAAAGGCAAATTCCCCACAGAGCCCGGTCTGTTAAACCCGTGCTCCGGCCCTGATAGACATCTTGCATCCTGACTCCAGCCGTTGAGCACCAGCCGCCGAAACCGTAAGTTCAACGCTCGCTACGCGATCCAAGCCCACTAGACCCCCAGTACCAGAACGCTTGCTGAAGGCTGCAGTACAAGACCAGGACGAAGGCCTCGTTCTCTGACCTTGCCTGTTCCTGTTAGATAAGTATTCTGTTCACTTAAGTTTAGTTATAGCTTAGTCTCGTAGTGTGTGCATGAGTATTTATTATAACTGTATAATAAATATTGATCGTTTGAACCTTACTAATCGGTGTATCGTCTTTATTACTTTGAACTTGACCTTGGAATACTTGTGACGTTGTCTATACGACAACTGGCGACTCCAGAGCTGAATAATTACATAGAACAGAGCCTAGTAGTGTTAAGCACACGTCGAATACGGAGGCGTGTTAATACACTCCAATAAACGCGTTTTACAACCACAGTAAAACGTGCAACAGTAGTTAAAGAGGTTTTACAGGTTACAGAAAGCAGTATCGATTGTCCCTTTTAGGAGATGGCCCAAGACATTCGTATTAGCATATCATTGTGTACACCTTGGCTGAAGTCAGCTTTATTCAAGTGGTGTCCTGCATTTATGTATTTCTTAATCTTCCTGTTTGGCTCCCTTTGTCCTGGATCTGTTCCTATCTGTCCCATTGGCACCCTGCTGGGTTCCAGGTATCGGTTATGTCTGCTTTATTCTCTGTGTCTCCATCTTGTGTGTCAGGCAGCCACCCTCTGTGCCAAGTGCCCTTCTGAACCATTTCCCACTTCAATCCCTCCTTTTGGTCTGGGCTGTTGTCGCCCCAACAGCCCCGTAGACCAACACCACGATACCCTCATAGGTACAGGTCAGCAACTTCCCGTCTTTCTCCCCATCTCCTGGAGTCTTCGGGGAATATCATGGTTTCGTTAAGGGTGACACGCTCCTGACACAACCTTTGTTACGGGACTACAGCAAATTTTTGGACACCCAAAGCTAAGGCAGCATACCAGTGTGACCGATATGAACATGACCAGTCCTTGTGGGTCCCTGTCTGAAGTTATCCAGTTGTTCCCTGATATTGTTAATGGCCTCTATAATATTATAGGATTCGTCTATGGCATGGGTTATACATTTATCTCCTATGATTGTACACACTCCCCCTTGTTGGGCTAACTGGTAGTCTACTACATATTGTGTCTGTTGTGCATATAATCTGAGTTCAGCCATTTCTTGGTTGACAGCCTCTAGCGCTTTTGAGGTACTGTTTCTCAAGATTGTTAATCCACAAACAATTACATTTCTGTTCTTAGCACTAATCACTCCTGCTGCTCCCCCCAGTCCTGAGGAACCCGTACCCCAGGGATGATCCTAATGTGCCCGGAGTTTCCCAATCAGCGCAGAATTCCTTGCTGATAGCCCGGGTCACTATTCTCCTCCGAATATGTCCCTTCTGAGGGCATGGTACGGTGAGTGGTCCCTATGGTTCCCACTGCAAAAAGGCCTGGGAGATCGAGTGTTTCTGTCGCATACGCTCCATTGAAGAGGAACCCCTCCTTTGCCCGGTAGCATGTACTGTCCTGATTATGAGTCTGTCTGTATTCCCAATTTCTCGGTTCCCCTGAATCCCTGTTTGATTCCACCACCTGGTAAGTATCAGACGGGTATGTCCATGTGGCTGAGCTTACGCGAGTCCCATTGCACTGCCCACATATGAGCTGTCTTCCTGCGGTTATGTTCATGCATTTTAGTTCTTTGCAGGTGCAAGTAAACTGTCCTTTATTAACCCGACAATGCTGGCGGATGCACTGCGTCTGTCTGCAGGAATTATCTGTGGGGACCAGGGCATAGGCACATCGCCATCCCTGCCCTGTGAAACAAAGCGGATAGCTTGCTGCATCTTGATCAGCTTTCCCTCCCTCCTTTTGGACCTCCCCGCCCCCAGAGTCGGTGGGATTTACAAGTTTCACACATCTCCCCTGTATCCCCTTTTTATACTTTCCGATTTCTCCCTTACAGGGTGCACCTGATGTATCAACTGTATATAAATTGCTCGGGATCCATCCAGGGGTGGCTACAAATAGGGCTTCTACCGACTGCGCTAATGGGTAGCATACAGTTCGATTCCCGTGTAAGTTTATGTGGGCTTTGTCCTCTAGCCCAGTCAAATTTACAGTCACGACAACGCAAAGTATCATAATCACACCCGTGGTTACACACATTTTTACAATGAGCAAATATCAATTCTAACACTATAGTTTATAATCTGTCTGTATGCTTGGTTGCAGAACTGTTCTACAACCGAATACATTGGTCCTTCGCTCGCGGTCTCCTCCTATGTTTGGGGGAAAGCAATTGGATTAGTTCATTCATGTTCCGGTTTATACAATTTTAGCTGGGTCCAGTGTTTTCACGTTCCCTTCCCTCTTATGTCAATACAGGCACAGGTGTCTCCACTAATTATGACTTCATATGGCCCATTCCATTTTGTGGCAATCCTGGCTTGACAGGTAGTGTTTTTATTAGGACGTGACTTCCCACTGCTGGGAGATCAGGGAATATTTCAAGCTCCCTTTGTGCGTCTTTTTGTTCCTGATTGTCTTTTACGAATTTGCGCATCCCTTTTAGCTGGGTGCTCAGTTCTGAAACATATCTCCTGATTCTGTCTTTTAGCGGACCTACATCGGTCCCACCTGTTGCTTTCTGGTAATTGCATCGCCCGTCCTGTCATTAGCTCATAAGGGGTTAATCCGGTTGTCCGGTTTGTGGTAGCTCTTAGCTTCATTAGTATAGTGGGCAATACCTCTGTCCACATTTTTTCCGATGTTTGCATGGCTTTAGCTAATGTATTCTTAAGTGTTCTATTCATACGTTCCACCATCCCAGAACTCTGTGGATGATAGAGGATGTGGAATTTTTGTTTTATCCCCATCAGCTTACATACTGTTTTTATCACTTTCCCAGTGAAGTGTGTCCCCTGGTCCGAATCAATTTGTAGGGGCACTCCCCATCTAGGGATTACTTCCTCTGCCAATATCCTGGCTACCGTGGTAGCAGTACAATTTCTGGTAGGGAATGCTTCTACCCACCGGGTGAATTGGTCTATGATGACCAGACAATAAGTTTTCCCATGGGATTGTGGTAGTGGACCTGTGAAATCTATTTGCAGGTGTTCCCAGGGTCCCTTGGGTCTGGGTTGGTGTCCCATTTTAATTTTTATGGGTTTACCAGGGTTGTGTTGCGCACATATCACGCATCGGTGACAGTGTCGAGCTATGTCTCTTCCCATCCCTTTCCACCACCATTCTCTTCCTAAGCTGGTTATCATGGCCTCTCTACCCACATGCGAGAGCCCATGGTGTAATTCCAATAGGGTGTTTTGTGTGCATTCCGGTGCTATCACCTTATCCTCTCGTCTGCAAACATTATCAGCCCCTTTGGCTGCACCCTGCGCTTCCCATCTCTCTCTCTCCTCATTTGGGATGTTCTCCTGTAATTCCCTAATATCTATATCTTCTTCTACTGGTTCTGTAGCTGCTATTGGTAGCTCGTCAATTGTTTTTTGTTCGAGAGCCAGTTGTGCTGCTGCATCAGCTGCTTGGTTTCCTTTGAAATTCAACCAATCCGGATTGTCTCTTCCTGGCTCCTTCTGGTGCACTTTAATTTTGATTACTGCGGCTTCTCGGGTTTCTCACTGGCTTTTAATAGCGCCTTAATTCTTTGCTGATGTTTGATAGGGGTTCCTCCCGTGGTTATGAACCCTCTCCTTCCCCATGTTGTCATGTAATCATGTATAATTCCAAATGCATATGGGCTATCCGTGTATATGTTCACGGTTGTTCCCTCAGATAACTCTAGTGCCTGTGTGAGCGCCATTAGTTCAGCTACTTGCGCGGATTGACCTCCGTCAATCCTTCCTGACCTTATGGTTTCTAACTTATCATTCACTACTGCCCACCCTGTCCGGGGTGATCCTTCCACATATTTTCGTGACCCATCTACAAAGAGGGTCTCCTCAGTGGTTGTTAATGGTGTGTCTTTTATTCTACCTTCTCCTTCATCTCGGTCTACATCTCCACAGGTGTGTGGCTCTCCTGTATCTAAAATCCCTTCTGCTGGATTCTCCCCTATATCTCTTACTATTACTACGGACTTGCTTGGGGGTAGGAGGACAGCTTCCCACTTGGCCCTCCTTATGTTCGAGACTGACCATAATTTCCCCGTATTTAACATTTCCACCAAGGTGTGCTTGGTGTGGAGGATTATGTTCCCTGCCATCACTACTGGTTTGCTAATTCTTACTGCCCAGGCAGCACAATCTAAAGCGGCTATGCATCTCGGCAACCCAGTGACTGTCAGTCCCTCTGCAGTCGAATAGTACCCTATGGGTCCTATGGGTCCTGTGTCACTACTGTGGAATAGCATCCTCCCTCATTGCTGCAATGGATATGAAAGTCTTTATTCGAATCTGGTAACCCTAGTCCAGGGGCTGATATTAGTTTTGTTTTTAGTTTACTATAAGCCTCTTCCTGCTCCGGTCCCCATTTTACGGGCTCTAACTCTGGTTTTCCCCCTTTGACGAGTCCCTGTATTGGTTCGGCCAATTTTGCGAACCCCGGGAAAAAACTGCGGCTATAGTTGAATAGCCCTAACACCTTCCTGTCTCGAATTCCCAATTTCCGGCGGTGACTGTGGCCACCTTAATGGTTTCCAAGTGATTTGTAAGTTTCCCTATTTTAGCTTTCCGACCGTCCTGACTTGGCCAAATCAATTCTCTCTTTCCACAATCTATTAAAACTTTATATTCCTTCATTAAATCATTTCTCATTAGTACCCTCGTTATTTTGGCATACATAGAATCTCATGGGTATGTACAAATCATTTATTTCTCCTAACGTGGTTTCGCTCAGGTAGGCGAGTGTTTTGTTCCCTCCTATCCCGGTTAGGTGAATCATTTTGTTTGTATGGGGTAAGGGCAGGTTGGTAACAGATATGGACGCTCCTGTGTCCACTAGCATCTCACATTGTCTGCCCCCTACCAGTGCATAGAACATAGAACATTACAGCGCAGTACGGGCCCTTCGGCCCTCGATGTTGCGCCGACCCGTGAAACCATCTGAAGCCTATCTGGCCTATCTAGGGGGCAGCAGGGTAGCATGGTGGTTAGCATAAATGCTTCACAGCTCCAGGGTCCCAGGTTCGATTCCCGGCTGGGTCACTGTCAGTGCGGAGTCTGCACATCCTCCCCATCTGTGCGTGGGTTTCCTCCGGGTGCTCCGGTTTCCTCCCACAGTCCAAAGATGTGCGGGTTAGGTGGATTGGCCATGCTAAATTGCCCGTAGTGTCCTAAAAAGTAAGGTTAAGGGGGGGGGTTGTTGGGTTACGGGTATAGGGTGGATACGTGCGTTTGAGTAGGGTGATCATTGCTCGGCACAACATCGAGGGCCGAAGGGCCTGTTCTGTGCTGTACTGTTCTATGTTCTATGACCTACACTATTCCATTTTCATCCATATGTCTATCCAGCGACCACTTAAATGCCCTTAAAGTTGGCGAGTCTACTACTGTTGCAGGCAGGGCGTTCCACACCCCTACTACTCTCTGAGTAAAGAAACTGCCTCTGACATCTGTCCTATATCTACCACCCTTCAATTTAAAGCTATGTCCCCTCATGTTGGTCATCACCATCCGAGGAAAGAGACTCTCACTGTCCACCCTATCTAACCCTCTGACTATCTTATATGTCTCTATTAAGTCACCTGTCAGCCTTCTCCTCTCTAATGAAAACAACCTCAAGTCCCTGAGCCTTTCCTCGTAAGACTTTCCCTCCATACCAGGCAACATCCTAGCAAATCTCCTTTGAACCCTTTCCAAAGCTTCCACATCCTTACTATAACATGGTGACCAGAACTGCACGCAGTACTCCAGGAGCGGCCGCACCAGAGTTATGTACAGCTGCAGCATGACCTTGTGGCTCCGAAACTCAATCCCCCTACTGATAAAGGCTAGCACACCATATGCCTTCTTAACAGCCCTATTAACCTGGGTGGCAACTTTCAGGGATTTATGTACCTGGATGCCGAGATCTCTCTGTTCATCTACACTACCAAGAATCTTGCCATTAGCCCAGTACTCTGCATTCCTGTTACTCCTTTCAAAGTGAACCACACTTTTCCGCATTAAACTCCATCTGCCATCTCTCAGCCCAGCTCTGCAGCTTATCTATGTCCCTCTGTATCCCATAACATCCTTCAGCACTATCCACAACTCCACCGACCTTCGTGTCATCTGCAAATTTACTAACCCATCCTTCTACACCCTCTTCCAGGTCATTTATAAAAATGACAAACAGCAGTGGTCCCAAAACAGATCCTTGCGGTACACCACTAGTAACTGAACTCCAGGATGAACATTTGCCATCAACCACCACCCTCTGTCTTCTTTCAGCTTGCCAATTACTGATCCAAACCGCTAAATCACCTTCAATCCCATACTTCCTTATTTTCTGCAATAGCCTACCGTGGGGAACCTTATCAAACGCCTTACTGAAATCCATATACACCACATCAACCGCTTTATCCTGATCCACCTGTTTGGTCACCTTCTCAAAAAACTCAATAAGGTTTGTGAGGCATGACCTACCCTTCACAAAACTGTGTTGACTATCGCTAATCAACTTGTTCTTTTCAAGATGATTATAAACCCTATCTCTTATAACCTTTTCCAACATTTTACCCACAACCGAAGTAAGGCTCACAGGTCTATAATTACCAGGGTTGTCTCTACTCCCCTTCTTGAATAAAGGGACAACATTTGCTATCCTCCAGTCTTCCGGCACTATTCCTGTCGACAAAGATGACATAAAGATCAAGGACAAAGGCTCTGCAATCTCCTCCCTGGCTTCCCAGAGAATCCTAGGATAAATCCCATCTGGCCCAGGGGACTTATCTATTTTTACACTTGGTGGTCCTGGATCGGGTCGGGGGTCTCCCATGCTTCTCCCAACACACTGCCTCTGAGTGTCCATACTTATTACAGTGGTTGCAATGCTTCCCACTGTTTCCTGGTCTGTCTCCTTTCAGTGGGGCCCCGCAATCCCTCTCATAGTGCTCTTGCCGGCCACAATTGTGGCAGGTCAGTTTCGGCTTGGCCCAGTTCCCGTTACTGGGGGTTGCTACTCTTTCTGGTCTTGCTCTGACCTGGGATGTCTCCTCTACCTGTACACCGCTAGCCCACTCTACCAACTCGTAATCCTGGGACATAAATACTCCCATTTTTAGGATAGTCACGGCATGCGTTCCCTTGCCCTGAGCACTCTTGGTACACATGGAACAATCTTCCCCATATTCAGAAGCTCCTTCCCCTTTCTGCTGTCTTGTGGTAGCGATCTTGCTTCAGTTAATGGGAGCGTTCCCTAACACTCTCTGGATTTCCGTTTTAAATTGGGCGATGGGGTCCTACTGTGCATCTATC